>NW_026879098.1:0-25704 GCF_032173495.1 Musca vetustissima
TTAACGTGTCTTTTAGATGATCAAACGATTTATAATTAAAATTCACACTATTCACTTCGGTGTTTTTTAACCCAAATAATATTTTTTCCAAAGTAAACATGTTTTCCCAAACTAAAAAAACAGTAAGGAAAGCAGTAAATTCGGACTGGGCCGACTATATGATACCCTTCACCACTTTGAGTATATTCTACATATCTATCCTAACAGACGTCGCCATTGTGAAGGAAAATTTACATGAAATTGAATGAACTTAAATATGTGAAATTTATCTATATCTAAACCGGCTAACATCAATCCCTACGCATGTCATTCTGCAACCTATGCTAAATTTTGTAAATTGATTTAAAGCAAACTTGACACACTCTATTTTGTTGTTGCTCGGTTTAAAATTTAATCTCAGTCCGACATCCATTGATTAAATGGTGTACATTTACCAAGAACCGAATTCAAGGAAACTTACCAGTGATTAATTTATATCGGACGAAGATATATATGCATCTGACCTGAACAGATTTTCACGAAATTTTGCTAGACTATTCTAAAATTAATTCAGAACGCTATGCAAATCGTTTATATAGAGGCTTTAGTGCACCATTTACATAAAATCGGACGAAAATATATATGGGAGCTATACCTAAATCTGAGCGAATTTTCACGAAACTTTGCACACATTATTCTAGACTTAATTCAGTCTGCTATGCCAAATTTCGTGCAACTTTTGTGTACCATTTACCTAAAATCGAGCGAAACTATATATGAGAGCTATATTTAAATCTGAACCCGTTTTCACGAAACTTTGAGCATATTTTTCTAGACTTAATTCAGTGCGCTATGCCGAATTTCGTGCAAATCGAAAGAAATAGAGGGACTTTGGTGCCCCATTTACCTTAAATCGGACGAAAATATATATGGGAGCTATATCTAAATCTGAACCAATTTTTCCCAATTTCAATAGGGTTCGTCCTTGGGCTAAATAAGTGACCTATACCAAGTTTCATCCAAATCGGATCATAAATGCGACCTGTACTTTGTTTACAATTTAACATATACAGGCGGACAGACGGACGGACGGATATGCATAAATCGACTCAGAAAGTTATTCTATGCTTATTCTTCAAAGGAACCATAGGTCTGTCTCGATTTCTTTTGCCTGTTACAAACATATTCACAAAGCCATAATACACTGTAGCACAGGGGGTGAACGGGTAGAAAGAGGGCAAATGTGTGTACAGTACTATTTTGTGTATACAGTCGAAATTAGTTAAATCGCTTCGTACTGGAATTGTACGAATCCTGTCATCAGTGATGTGTACAGTACTAATTTGTGTATACAGTCCAAATTTTTTAAATCGCTTCGTACTCGAATTATACGACTTCTGTCATCAGTATCACTTTTTGGTTTCAGATATTTCCACCTTTATCATTTTCATAAAAACAAATTGGGAATTGGCAACACCTACATAACGGTGGTTTGTGAACTAAGTAAACATCTGTGGTTGGTATATTTACTAACTCTTTGCTATAATTCGCAATTCCAATTCATTGCTATAATGATCAATTCTGATCTAAAAAAGGGGCAATTTGTATGGGGGCTACTGTTTCCCCTGCCCCCATCAAAAAATTTCATGAAAATCCGTTCAGTAGTTTAGGAGTCTATAGCTAACACTGATCAAACAAACAGAAATTAGAAATATATATATATATATATATATATATAGATAAAATGACATAAAAGCAAAAATTAATATGGTGAAAAATACAGTTAATTTCGTAGGCTTATTATCCCGTTTGAAATTTTGAGAAATCGAAGCCAAAAGTTAAAAACTCCGCTCGAATTTAATGGGCATGTTCAAAGGTGCCCCACCCGTGGCATTTAACGGAAATGTATAATAACTTTTTTTGTAATAAATATATATGAAAGAAATTACATTAGTTATGTTTGAAATGATTATTGGAATGCAAAAAATTTGTTTAACGAAAGAAAACTTTCACAGAATTCTTCCTGCGCCCTTACAACCAAAAGAATAAAAGTTTACAATTACACTGCGAAAACATGGTCACCCATGTACAATTGGACGACAACTGAAAAAGCTTGCCAAAGTGGTTTATGCAGATAAAGAACAAGATTGTCATATACAAAAATGTGGTAGCGGGTCGGAAAAAATTTAAACCAAGATTTTATGAGCGCTGTTCAAAGGTGCCCCCGTTCAAAAGGTGCCCCCTCTCCCCTACCTACAAAGGCTAATCCTTCATAATCAACATCCTATATGTTAATTATGCACCAAATATGTAATGGGTGTTGAATTTTGTCTCAATCTGAAAAATATTGGGATTTTGGTGTAACATTTGAATAAATTCGGATGAACATATATATTGGAGCTTTATCTAAATCTGAACTGATTCTTACGAGCTTTCACGTACGTCAATTAGGACCAAATTCAGTACGCTGGTCACTGATTTTCTCCAATTTTAATAGTGTCGTCTTTGGACCAAATAATTGGCTTTGCCAAATTTATGCAATTCGGATTATAAAAACGACCTGTACTTTGTTTTCAATTTAACATGAACAGACGGACGGACATAAATAGTTTCACTCAGACAGTGATTGTATGCATATTCTCAAAAGGAACTATGTGTCTATTTCGTCTATTTACTCCTACTGGTCACAAAAAAAATTTTGCTTAGTTACCGAAATAAGTGACTCTCTATTAAAATTTTAACCAGTAAGCAAAGTAGTAAAGTCGGACTGGGCCGACTATACGATACCCTTCACTTCTATGGGTATATTTAAAAGATGCATCCTAACAGAAGGGCCATTAACATGAAATTGGGTGAACTAAAATATGTGATTTTTATCTAAATGTGAATCGACTTAGATTAATCCATAAACAAGCAGTTCTTTTTTACAGTTTGACAAAATTATGTTATATATTCTGAAAAAACATGAAGATTATGGTGCAACATTTTTGTTGTCACAGTTTAGGTTAGACTAATTTATGCACGTTTTGTTCTTAATAGATATATTTTGGGTCCTATTTAAAATCGGACGAAACCATATGGGGGCTATATCTAAATCTGGACGGATTCCAACAAAACCTGACACACGAAACTTTCACGAAACTTCACACGCATCATTCTAGATTTAATTCAGTACGCTATGCCAAATTTATTCCAAAGCGAAAGAAATGTAGAGGACATTTACATTTAATCGGGCGAAAATACATATGAGAGCTATATCTAAATCTGAACCGATTTCCACGGAACTAAACACACATCGTTCTAGGGTTTATTTAGTACGCTATGCCAAATGTCGTGCAAATCGAAGGATACATAGGGACTCTTATGCACCATTTACCTAAAATCGGACGAAAATATATATGGGAGCTATATCTAAATTGGAACCGATTTTCACGAAACATAGCACACATCATTCTAGGCTTAATTCAGTACGCTGTGCCAAATTTCGTGCAAATCGAAAGATATTTAGGGACATTGGTGAACCATTTACATTAAATTGGACGAAAATATATATGGGAGCTATATATATCTCTGAACCGATTTCCGTGAAACTTAGCACACATCATTCTAGGCTTAATTCAGTACGCTGTGCCAAATTTCGTGCAATTCGAAAGATATTTGGGAACTTTGGTCCACTATTTACCCTAAATCGGACGAAAATATAGATAACAGCTATATCTAAATCTGAACCGATTTTTCCCAATTTCAATAGGGTTCGTCCTGGGGCCAAATAAAGAACGTATGCCAAATTTCATCTAATTCGCATAAAAATGCGACTTGTTCTTTGTTTACAATTTAACATAGACAGACAGACGGACGGAAATGCATACATCGACTTAAAAAAGTGATTCTATGCATATTCTAAAAAGGAACCATGTGTCCATCTCTTTTTCTTTTGCCTGTTACAAACATATGCATAAAGACATAATACCGTGTACCACAGTGTGGTGAAGGGTATAACTAGATTAAATTTCAAACACACCATCTTCCCCATATTATTTTCCAAACATTAGCAAAGTATTCCTTTTCATTCCATATGATAATGTGACAGATATTGGATTATTTGTTAAACTTTTAAACCTTCCAATGAATCGGTTACTGACTTCATGTTTACCCCATACTAAGAGAATATAAATCTTATCCTTTATTTTCCTCCTTAACTAAATTTTATTTATATTTCAAGCATCATTACAACCCATGCCCAAATTTGAAAACTTTTTGTTTGTTTTCTATCCAATACATTTAAATTGTCTTACATTAATCCTTAATCAACATTCAAGGCTTACGTTTGCAGTCCCTCCTGTTTTTGTATATGTGTGTGTGAGTGCGTTTTTTGTATTTTTACCATTACAACAGACATTTAATGAATGGAATAAATTGAATGAAATACTGTACCATATTTTTTGAGGTTTCCCATAATCCTACCCTTCATCACAGTTTACAACAATTACATAAATAAAAACATCATCCGCAGTTCGGTTAACCAATAGACAACATTTTCCAAAATAAATTAAATAATGGTCGAACAAAAATGGCTGATTCGATGGCTGGTTGGCTGGCTCGTTGGTTATTTGGCTGTCTGGGTCTGCAGTTTGCTGAAAAACGAAAACACCGAACAATAAATATAAATTGACTTTTCGTTTATGGAATTCGAAATGAGCGGGGTCACAATAATAAATTGGTTGGGTTACAAACAATGAAACCCGCTCACATTACGCATTTGTTCAATTCTCTTTGCTACAAATAATGGAAATCATTTGATTATTGGATTATTTTGGTTTGTCTCTACAGTTTTTTGGAGGGATGTGGGGAGCCAATGGCTCATGGACACCATACAATAACCACAAACAACATAGGACCATTGTGAAAACTGATTTTATTATTTCATAAATAGAAATAACATTCAATCAAAAAATGGATAGTAGTTAAACAAATATTTCCTCACGCACATGAACCCAGGCGTACCAACACATTCATGCATATATAAAAACATTGACCCTCATTCACAAACTATACGTGATTAGTTTGGTAAAAACAAAATTAGTCTATAGAGATTCCCCAGTTACCATTTGCAGTCGGAGGCATGACTTGGCATTGAGTATTAAATTATTTAAGGATGAATGGGTAAAGAAAGTCGAATATTGCGGTGAACTTATAATAAATTCATTCATCATCTCATCCGTCCATACATTTAGTCTGTCCATTCCATTTGAGGAATTTTGTGAACAAACTTCCACTTTTATTATAGCTTTAGGTTATTTTGTAGAAATAAAACTTCAGAAATTTTATTTTATTACTTTATATCCTGGAGCAATGTTACTATGAAACTAAATGAATGAAAATAGTGGCAGAAAAAACCGCAGCAGAATCAAATATTTAAATTGAATTTTTGTTTTTTTATGTAAAAATGTTCGTGGAAAGTTTAGGTAGATTTTCCTTAAGTAGGTGGAACGGATGGTATAAGATTCTGCCAAATGTGTGCCTCATCGAAATAAGCATTTTGTTTTGATAATATTTCTACGATATTTAAATTAATTTCAGAGAGGTGTCATTCTGGTCATTTCCTAAAAGCCATTAAAAATTAAATTAAGACGTGCCTTCGAAACCTCGGAATGCCAAACTCTTTGAAAGTCTCAAAATAACTGAAATTTCGTGCGATCTTTATATTTGGACTAGATTAAAATAAGGACTTATAAGGATAATTTTCTGTTATATATATATATATATATAACTGTTTCAAAATACCAAAAAAAGTTGTATTTTAAATATTGCGATCTCTATCGTGATTTCAACAGACAAACGGTCAAAGGTCGAAACATATTGAAATTGGTGAAAATCGGTTCAGACGTTTATACAGCTCCCATCGCCGACATACACAGGATTATATATGAACTATAGGACTTTATTTAACATGCTGCGGAATGGCCGATTTGGTTCAAATATGCACCGTTTTGTTGCCCATTTAAATGTAACTTCATAATGACTCTCTCATAGAAGTCCTGCAGGCCTATTCAGAAACTTTTAACAACATTCGATATTGTTTAATTTTCTTTTGTTATTGTAAAAACAACAAAACAAACAAATTAAATTGTTGTAAAATAATCAATGTCGAATGCTGTTAAAAAGTTACAGAATATGCCTACTGCCCTCTATTTACCAAAAACTCTAGTAGTCGATTTTCACAATCCTCTCTAGATTTTATGATAATCGCTTGGTGCCAAGTCGGGATTGTATGGCAGATGCATTAAAACTTCCCAACCAAACTATCGAGTCACTGTAGATATGCGTGACCTTGCGTTGTCCTGGTGGAACACAACAACTCTCCTGTTGGCCAATTCTGGCAGTTTCTGGTCAATTGTAAATGGTTTAAAACAGTTTTATGGCCGATTTTTAACTCCTGGGCTGCTAACATGCCGGTCAACTTCTATCATTTTTCGGATTTTATCGACATTTTCGACAACCAGCCTGCAGGTAGGCATCGAGGTGCATCTTTAACATCAACAATTCCTGAAACCAAGACTGCGCATAATTGGCTGTTACAGTATCGAAACCATAAAAACCATTCACAATTTTAGCCGCTTGGCTGGCATTTACGCCTTTTTCAAAGAAAAACTGTAAAATGTTCCGAATTTCCTCTTTGTTCACCTAAATTTTTAACACCCTGTAACTCACAACTGAATGCACCAAACAAAAAACAGCAAAATAATTTTATAATAATTTTTATAAAATTTTTACGAGCATAAACCTGAAATTATTTTTTTACGAGCATAAACCTGAAATTGTTTGATCGATACTTTACGAGAAATCTATCAGTACAGCCATCTGTCAAAAATAATTTTGTTCCATTGCACCAAAACTAATTTAATTCTAATGAAATGAAATTTGACATATATTACCGAGGTCATGTGTAGTCGAAAATTGGGCAGTACCCTTATATTAAAACGTGTGCTTATACAAAATGTTTTACCCACCAGGAGTCCCGAAACCTGTATATAGTGGCTATATAAAAAAATAACCTATTTATAATTTGTTTCGGAGAAGTTTTTTACACCACTGTAGCCCTGAAGCTGTCGAAATATGGAAATATGGATTCTACAAAGAAATAGTTCATAAAGGCTACTCCCAAACGTGTGGTTATGGACCTAATTTTCTGCAATGAATATGTTGAAGAAGAATTTCCCCCATTTTGGCTACCTCTTCGAAAAACGAGCGTAGATTTTTACCCACATAGCTGTCTTGATATTATTCAAACATGGTCCTAATCGAATATATATTTAACCAGTGAGCGGAGCAGTATAGTCTTTCTAAGCCTGACATTCTTTCCATTTTTTTTTTTTGTTTTTTGAAATGAATTATTGTCACTTTAGGTTTTGGTTGATTTGACCCTCGGAATATTGACCGATCATCATCTAAACAGCCGCTCTAAGTATTTGGTCAGATCCCATTCACCTTATAAAATATGCGATATTCTGCATATAATAATTGCCTCTAGAGCAACTAGAAAATCTGACAAAATTAAAGTTTTCGGTTCATTGCACACCCTGAATGAAATCTCAACTAAGTATTTGGTCAGATCCCCTTCACCTTGTAAAATATGCGATATTCTGCATATAATAATTGCCTCTAGAGCAACTAGAAAATCTGACAAAATTAAAGTTTTCGGTTCATTGCACACCCTGAATGAAATCTCAACATCACCGAAAAGTATAGGCGTCGTGCTTGACAATAATCGAAACTTCATGTGCAATTTAAAGCGATCAGCGCGAAAATTCCGTTCTCTAATGTAGTAATAGTAATACTATGCGCATAGTCCCCTTAACCTAATCACGTATAACTCCCACATCAGAGTACATGCAGCCATAAGTTTGGTATCAATTTGAAGGTCAACAACTCCTTTTGGATATACCATCCATCAGGAGCAAGTACATAAGCCCCAGAATAAAATTTTTATAATTTTTCACACAAAAGTCAGGGTCCATTTGACCCGCTAAATATTGACCTATCTTTATCAAAACAGGCATGCTCCTTCTTTGGCCCGATCCCCTTCTACATGTAAAATGTCACGAACCGACAAAAATTAAGTATTTGGTCCATTTAATCCCCTAAATATTAACCGATCTTTACCAAAAACAATAGGGGTCTTTATTGACAAGAACCCATCCTACATGCAAAATGATTGGTCGATAACTGTGGCCTGTATCGTGTTTACAAATTATATAATAATAATTATAATGAACGGACGGACACACATGTCTAGATCGACTCAGCTAGTCGAGATATGACGATTGGTATACTTAAAGGTGGGTTAGGACCAATATTTCGCGGCGTTACAAACTTTTGGGGCTGCACAAAGCTATAATACCCTGACAACATAGTTGTGTAGGGTATAAAAATATCGTTTAGAAATCCACGTTTGGTTATATTCAAAAATATTCTTTACAACCCTACATTTTGTCCTATTCAAATGTTATTCATAAAAAAACTCCTATTTCAAAAATATTCTTTAAAAACACACACTTGGTTTATTCAGAAATATTCAAAAAACCAGTATAGTGGGACGAGGCCGATCATATGTTACCCTACACAACTACCACAGAGCTATAACTTTCTTTCAAGATATTTGCATCCTCTTGGCCGATTATAGGATAACAGCTCTTCTTTCTTACATTTTCGCCAAAAGATGCAAATTTTGTCATTTTACGCCTTGAATATTGTCTGATCATTATCAAAATAACCCTTCTAATAAGTTAGTTGAAAAAGCTAACAAAAATAAAGTTTCGAAAATTATAGGCGTCGTCCCTAACTATAACCCGAACCTCAGGGAGAATTTGGGAGCCATCAGGGCTACATTTCCGCCCCATAGTGTGGTAATGGTAATTCTAAACAACAACAGAATAGGTAGACCCCTGTAAATATAATTGCTATCAATTTAAAGGTCGACCAATCTTCTTGGATATATATATATACGATATGGAATACCAATTTTGTCATTTGCACACAAAAGCGTGAGTCCATTTGACCCGCTAAATATTGGCAGATCTTCTTCATTCTTTGGTCTAGAGCGACCAGTAAAAAAAATTTTGATAGGGGTCATCTTTGGCCAGAAACTGGCCTACATGCTAACCTTCGTGACGACTGTTTCTGTGGCCCGCATCGTGTTTACAAATTTAATAAACAGACGAACGAACATACATGTCTAGATCGAGAGTGCAAAATTTAGCATAGCGTACTTAATTGAGAAAATAATGATATGTGTTAAGTCTCGTAGAAAACGGTTCAGTTTTGGACATAGTTCCCGTATATATTTTCGCCATGGTTTGTTCGAAAGACAATATGTTACACAGCGTACTGGCTGTGTACAGCGACTGGCATACGCCCGTCTGTACCTTATTACACACTGGTGTAAGTGATGTTTTGTTGATATCGCTTCAGATTTCGATAGCTCCCATATACATTTTCGTCCGATTTTATGTATATGTTGTTGGAAGCCATATATATTCGTCTGATTTTACAGATAGTACCAAAAGTCGTCTAGAATGACGTTTGCTAATTCAAGAGGCAATCTTATTAGATATAGATATTTCTCCGATTATACTTAATTTTTTCACCAAATAGTTTACGTTCTTCCGATTGCGATTAAATTTTCCACAACGTTAAAAATTAGGCCAAGATTCGACCGATTTAGATGGAAATTTCAATTCAGATGAAATTTTGAACATATTGCCGAATGACATATGTATTGATTTATTGAAGTCGATGAACTTATAGATACAGATCGCATATTTAATTTCGTCCAATTTCATGTGAATGCTCTTTCAAACAGGCTAATACTTTTACAATACAAATCTTAGGAGCATCTCATGTAGGTACCCAAAGTGGTGAAGGGTATCATATATTTGGCATTTTGAACTTTCCTTCCTGGCTTTGTATTTATCATCATACGTAAACAAAAATCTGCTCACTCCTGTAAGTCACTTTGTTTGACTTTAGATTAAAATATCATCTAGGATTCAAATGACAAATACAAACAAATGACAACATATAGTTTAATCTGAATTCCAAAAATGAAACACAAGACTCTTGATATGACAACTCAATCTCGTTTTTGATTGTTCTAGCAAAGTAATTGCAAATAATAATTTATCTTTATGTCCTAGAGTAAATAACACAACATGCAACTTGCAATGTAAAGAAACATATTCACACTCTGATGACATATTTCAATGTGACGAACAATGTTGTTCGAATTTTAGCATCAATAAAAATATTACAAAAATGCAACTATGCTCCGACATACACACATATGGGCACTTCCGTAGTCACACGACATTCAGAGGCAAAATTAAATTTTAAATCTTAAATAAATCGAAATCAATTACATTTCTTACAATTCCCCCTTAATACTTTTTTTTAGAACTTTAGACATACTATCAATGGTAAAAAAATTGAGAGCCTCTAGTATTTACCTTTTGAGATAAAAGCCACAAAATAGCGGTCACTCACGCGACTTCAAATATATATGACCTTAGACATCATTGCTAATAATGGGAAATCTCTGCGAATCGTGTGAATATTTTAAACTTTTAATATTCTTTGCATGAATACGAGATATCAAGCATTATTATTGCACTTTCAAAATTTCAAAATTTTGGCATATCCTTTATTTGCAAAGAATTTTCACGGTAACTCACGCGACATTTTTGATTTTGCTGTTTATACCCTACAGGGTATTATGTCTTGTACATATGTTTGTAACAGGCAAACGGAAACGAGGTAGACACATGGTTCCTTTTGAAAATATGCATAGAATCACTTTTTAAGTCAATTTATGCATGTCCGTCTGTCCGTCCGTCCATATATTTTTGTTAACAAAGTACAAGTCGCATTTGTGATCCGATCTGGATGAAATTTGGCACAGATCATTTATTTGGCCCAAGGACGAGCCCTATTGAAATTGGGAAAAATTGGTTCAGATATATATATATATATATATACATTTTCGTCCGATTTTATGTAAATGGTGCATTTATATTCATTAAAAGAAAAAGAAGGAAAAATGACAAATGTAGTATTTCTTTGTATTTTTTTTTTTTGCCTTTACTTTACATATTTAATCACAATTAAAGAAACACATTCTTCTACTTTGGTTTACCTTTTTGCGGAAGTGCCCATATATATATATATATGTTTACACTAGAAATATTGCTGGTAACATTTAAGGGTCCTTGTTATATTTACGGTATAGTCAGCTTTTTATGAATCCTTTCCTCTCGTATAATAACGATAACATTTGTTTCATTTATCAAAGTTAATCCACTGTTGTATCCTTCTGTGTGTCATACATGCATACATACATACACAGAGCAGCAGTAAAACGATGAGTGTACATGCTGCAATTAAAATTTCACACAAAATTGCACATCATTCTTATCAGAAGAAAATTGTCATGAGAATAACTAGTATTTGAAAATTACATTTAAACAGATGTGTACAAACTTGTAAAGCAAGAGGGCGGTGAAAAATACAGTATATATTTTATTAAGTGTTTTATCATAAAATATGAATGCTTTATTATGTGTTGTATTGAGTCCATATAAATAATTACGATAATTTGTCAATTTGTTCTTTTTTTGCAGATTTATAGAAGTTATATTTATACTATTTACATCATGCATACAACAATGAAAATATATATCAATGGATATAAGGATAACTTTTAAGGATAATTTTTAGTGTCGATTTTATGTAGCCGTCTTTTTGTCAGTCTATATGCCCTATATATTCTTGTATATACAATTCCAATTGTTATCAATACCAATTGGACAAACTACTTTGATCAAATGGCGAACCTTTCGAAGTTACTGATAATTGGATTGAATTTAGATATAGCGGTCGAATAGAATTTCGTCCGATTTACCTTTGTCTTCGAAGGCCGTCCATTAGCATCCATTGTTCCACAGAGCATTGATACCATGCGAGAACTGATAATGTAAGATCTTCACGTGAATACTGCGATATACAGGCAATATTTTGCAAAAAGGTTGTTCTAGTTGTAGTAGTTGCTCAAGAATGGCTGGGATAGGAGCGATGTAGAAATGTTTAACTTATATTGAATCATCGGAAAAAACCTTTATTTTTCACCAGGAACAACGAATGACGCCTCTTGCGGGTATCGTATGGATATAACGCAAAATCTTAATTGGACACCCGTCGATTATTTGAAGCTATATGAAGCTATCTGCATCTGCACCAATCTCTAAAAAAACGCATTAAACGGCGTTAAAATGCGGTATTTTGCAAAATATTCTGCCAGACGGACATATATTGGGAGATTGCTGCACCAATTACATCATTTAATTAATCAACAAAACTTGGCATATATCAATCTAGACCGCTGTGCAAAATGTTGTCTCAATCGGACAAATATTTTGAATTTGGTGCATTATTCACAAAAAATCGGACAAAACTATATATGGTAGCTATATCTAAATTTGAATCGATATTCTTCAATTTCAATAGGGTTCCTCCTTGGGCTAAATAATTGGCATGTGCCAAATCGGATCGTAAATGCGAACCATTGGATCTCGATTCGATTTGCCTGTTACAAACATATGTACAAACACATAATACAATATACCACAGTGTGGTGAAGATTATAAAAAAAAATCGGCATATATTTTTTTCACCACGAAATGTTTTCAATTCGGTTGAAAATCATACCGGAAGTCCTAAAATACCGAATAACTTTAACAAATATTATTTCTGTAGTGTTGGCGGTTTATTTGGGATACCATTTGTATTTTGTTTTTGCAAAATAGTCAGAATAATTTTCCCAGTTTGTTGTTTTTATAAAAAACACCTATTTATTAGTGGGGAATGTATGACATTGTTTGCCGAGGGGTAAGGCTGGGAAGACTATAGTTTCGGATCACGCCAGTTTTTTTTTTTTTTATAAAAACAACAAACTGGGATTCAGCCTGACTATTTTGCAAAAACAAATATTATTTCTAATAAATATCGCCAAATCTGATGTAAGACGAGCTTATCTTTCATAAGTACCAAAGTACAAAACAGAAAATGTTATTAAGCTCTTTACAATACTAAATATATATGCCGACCTCTATAACACAAAGAATTACAACTTAAAAGTGAGCATTATATTGGAACTATGTCAAAATTAGTCGTATGTGGAAAATTTTCTGCAAATATGTTTTTCACCCTTCAGGAACCTCGAATAGCAAAATTTGGCTACAATAATAACAATAACAACTTACGGTTCCATTTGTGGGAAAATGGGATTAAAACATTAAAAACACCGAAAATGTTGCGAATCCTTTATTTGGGGACTTTATATTTCTAAAAATATGTTGGACAGCTCAGCACCTTTCAATTGTAATGACCTCGGCTGCTTAAAGCGCGAATAAAAATTAAAATTGCTTTGATGCTGTAGCAAAAGAAAAATTATTTTCTCAATTCTGAATTCTCGTACAAATGAATGGTGTGTTTGTATCGTTACACTGATGAATTGCTACAAAAAGTAAATAACAAACAGTAGCAACAACGCCAACAACAAACACAACAAGTATCCGAGTCAGTTTCGGACGGAAATAGAGAAAATTTTTGCTACATCTCTCAATGGCAAAGGTTGTCATGATGGCGTTTGCCCTTTTCTTAGCTGTTCGTGCTTTGAATTGGATTTCAAGTCGACAACAAAAATAAAAAAAAAACTGTTCTTCGTTGGCGTTTGTTATGTGACTAGCTCATTTAAAATGTAGCAACAACCAAACACAAATAATATATGTATACAGCAATATGCAACAACAGCATCAGCAGCAATTGTAAAGAAACTTGTACGTGCAGCCCCGAAATTAAAGAAATAGAAGTGTAGCGAAAAAGTAGAAAATCCACACAAATGCGGACCATAAAAAGGACGTTGAATAGAAATTGTTTCGAATTATCTAAATAATACAGACATGCACACACACAAACAAATGATGAATACTAATTTAAAACGTTTTCGGTAAGATAGCAGAGCTATCTTACACGGTGGAAAGTAGGGCCTATTTTAAAGGGATTTGAAATATTTTTACTTATATTATATAAGATTATTGGGTGTCAAATAGTATTTAATTGTAAAAATATTTTGGCTTTATATCATCGTAACCCCAAATTTTCGGCAATTTGCCATTTTTTGGTGCGAATTCCGACCAAAATTCGCCGTAATTTGACAGCTTGGGTTCTTATTGGTTTAATTTTTTGGGGTAGCTCCTATATAACGGTACCCCAAAAAATGTCGATACTTTGGAAGTTTGAGCACGTTTTTCAACCGAAATGATTACTACTTTTTGTTTTCGATTCTGCTGGTCTTGGAGATTTTTGCAAATTTTTCGATAGAATTGACTTAAATTTGGCATGTTGTGTTCCAGTTAGGGGACAGATCTTCCTGCCAAAAATGATCAGTATACGCCGACTTTTTTTTTTGGTACCACTCCTATAATGGTAACAAACCATAGGATCAGGGTATATATCTGTCGGCCACACCGACTGACACTTGTTATACCCTACACAACTTTGTTGTCGAAAAGTTGATAGTATATCCAAGAGGAGTATTGACCTTAAAATTGATTGTCATATGTACTCGAATGTGAGAGTTACACTTACGTTTTCAGATATTATTAGTAACCCATTACCACACTGGAGGACGGAAATATAACGCTGATCGCTTTTAAATGTTCCAAGAGGTTCCAGTTATGGTCAAGAACAACGCTTATAACTGATTATCAAATAATAACTTTAAGATGAAGAGGACCGAAAACTTATTTTTTGTGTTTTTTTTTCGAAAATCACAAGTAATTAGAATGACTGTACTGAATATTAGTAATATTCGGAAAATATGTCAGTGTAAGGAAGAGGTGCTGTTGACCTAATGGTCTAATCGACCTCTATTACGAAATATTGCCCAGAAAGTCAGATTTAGTCTCATTCGTATCATTATTGCGATCTGTACTTTGTTCTATGCATACCCTGAGAAGGAACTATGGCTCTATTTCGTATCCTTAACTGAAACTGATTTCATTGATCTTTTATTACTTCTTATTCATTCACCATTTATAATTTCTTTTTTTTTACAGAAGCCAAGAATTCTGATCCATAAATTCAAAATTTGTAAATGTATCGGAATAGCTTCTCGTATAGAACTCTATAAATATACATCCTAACAATTCCACTACGTATTTGCTAGTATTAGTTTGATATTATTTTCCAAGCACCCTGCAAATAAATGACATCAATTTTATTTCCCATTATTTAATAGTACATTTAAATTTATATGAGCAATCATTTGAAGATGCATCATGTTTTCCTTTAGCATAGCAAAAAATGACAATGCAGCAAAATATATCTGCAGTGTCGTAACTTTTACTTATTCACATTGGGCGTTGGCATTATTGCAAGTATGATTTATTGCCTTGGCAACTTTAAGGAAAGCAGACTGTGAGACTTTTTCATATACATTTTATTTGCAGAAAAATAATACAATATGTGAAAACGTTCAATAAGGGGAAGACTGCTTGCCTTCTCCAGTTACGTTTAAGGAATTTTAATGGAGTTTGAATTTAAAGGAATTTTATTAAATTTTAGTTACTCACAAAATTGTAATATTTTTTTGTATTACCCTTTGAAAATAATTTGTATATTTTTTGAAGGGCACAACAGCTTATGATCTGGATTCTGTACTCTTAACCACACTCTTAATGTAGTTACACGTCTGCTTACTTTCAATAACTCTTCATCCTAACAAAGAAACGAACACAAATGCAGACTAACACAAAACTTCAACATAATTTAAATTCCAAATTAGAATATTTGCAAACTTTTAAGAATTTCATTTAAAAAATGCCTAAGTGTGAAATACATAATTTATGCCCACTCAAAGAATGCTCCATTTGACAACAGCATCAACAAACAAAAAATATTTGGCATTGTAGAGTAAAAAGTTTTTACTTTAACATAAATGAATTTATTAATAGCCTATATAAGTTGTATGCCTATTTATTTTCTGTGGGGTGTTTTTTTGTCCAATGGATAAATTCTTTCATAAAGTTTTGCACGATAGAGTGAGTTTGTATTAAATTTTGAAATTATATTTTAAAGTTGAGTGGACATTTAATTATATATTAATTAACCCTTTGTGGCCAAATGATTCCCAAAGGCAACAAAATGTTTTACATCTTATATATAATATGTAGCTAGTAGATATATATTCATTGAATTTCATACGTCAAGACCTGATTATGGACGACACATATCTGCAACAGGAGTAACTATGGAATGGTAATAATTGGTGTTTTCATAAAAAAATATAGATAGGATTATTTTTTTAATTTAAGTGGACCCCACCCATTCTCAGTTTCAAAAAATTTAATTTTTTATTTTGATTTAATTTGAAGCTACACTAATTCAAGAATGGCCCTACCTATTTTCAAAATCTCAACAATGTTTTAAGATATAGCCGATTTATTGTGTTTGCATCAGGTGACAGCAAGACGGCTTCTCAAAATTTAAACGCGTTTTCCTCCAAACAGCGTTTTTGCGAATGTATAGCTATCGTATGAAATAGGATAAAGCCAATCGGTGAAGATCTTCCTTATTTTTAACGTCGTTTGTGGTAAAAAATAGGCGATTTTCCAAAAATGTTTTTTTCAAGGTTCCGCTATTTTGTTAATTGTCGTGCGAAGTCAATAATCCTAGTTCATACGAGAGCTAGACATGTACTCTTTCTAACACCGTTGGAATTTTCGGATTCCAGTGAGGAGTTATCATGCCCGTCATCAAAAAAATGATATTTCATTGATCAAAAAAAAAAAAAAAAAAAAAACAACAACAATTTTTTTCATACCCTCCACCATAGTATTGAGGGTATTCCAATTTTGTTTTTCCGTTTGTCATTTCCGACCCTATAAAGTATATATATTCTTGATCAGCGTAAAAGTCTATGACGATATAGCCATGTCCGTCTGTCTGTCTGTTGTAATCACTCTAGCGGCTAAACGAATAGAGATAGATCGCCAATATATTGCATAGAGTCGTCTTTTGTCTGCAGGCAGGTCAAGTTCGAAGATGGGCTTTATCGGTCCACGTTTAGGCATAGCTCCCATATAAGAGTACCCCCCAAATTTCGGTATTTTGAGGTTCTTGAGAGCGTTTTTCAACTGAATTTGCTGAAATTTGGTACATTGAGTTCTTATTGGGTAGCAAATCTCTCCACTAAAAATTATAAATATGGGTCCATATTTTCAGATAGCCCCCATATAAGGGTACCCCTAATTTTGCGGTATTTTGGGGGGTTTGATCGCATTTTTCGACCGAATTCGCTAAAACTCGGTACTTTGAGTTCTTATCGGGTAGCAAATACTAAAAATTATAAATATAGGTCCACTTTTTCTGGTAGCCCCCCTATATAAGGGTACCTACCAATTTCCAGTTTTTGGGGGGTTTTGACCGGATTTTATCACCGAATTGGCTGTAATTTATTAATTTGAGTTGTTATTGGGTAGCAAATCTCTCCACAAAAAATTGTAAACATAGGTCAATTTTTTCGGGTAGCCCCCATATAATGGTACCCCTAATTTTCGATATTTTGAGGTTCCTGAGCGCCATTTTCAACTGAATTCGCTGAAATTTGGTATTTTGTAGTCGTATATGGTAACAAATCTCCCCACCAAAAATTATTAATATTCACCCCTTTTTAGGGGTAGTCCCCATATAACCCCCTTTTTTATATTAAAATAGTTATCTGATTTGTTCCGTGCGTTGCGGTTGGGTAGTCGTTACGGGGAAAAGTCAATTTTTACCATAAAAAGACTATTTAGCCATCTGTTGTAAGCATTCCGCCTTCTAATAATATTGTGATAAAAAACTCAAACATGACTATAATGAAATATATCGGCAGACATTTAGGCATCTCTTCAATATTGTGATACCTCCTGAAGGAAAGAATTGAGATAAACAATTAAAATATTGGGTTCAAAATTGGCATATACCGGTCATTAATTAGGCATAGCCCTCATATAATGATATCCCCAAATATTCACTATTTCCTACACTATATAATCAATATTGGTCCTCCTTTAGGCATACCCTCATGTAACTTTGTAATCTAAATTACAG
This sequence comes from Musca vetustissima, assembly GCF_032173495.1. Lineage (NCBI taxonomy): Eukaryota > Metazoa > Arthropoda > Insecta > Diptera > Muscidae > Musca > Musca vetustissima. The sequence continues at coordinate 18,187 of NW_026879098.1, forward strand.
TAGTTCACTCTACCATGCGTTATCAGTATCAGTCCACTTTTTGGATCTTACAGATTTTAGGAAAAATCCCCATTAAAAATTGCTGAAGTTTTTATTTAGCGTACATAATGGTTTACATAAATCGGTTTGTAAAATTATCGGTATATGCCCACTTTTTGGTATGTTCCCTATATTTTCATTGCATGTATCTGTCAGTATAACTATGGTGGAGGATATCCAAAGTTCGGCCCGGCCGAACTTAACGCTTTTTCGCTTGTTTGTAAATTATTTTTCTTCCTTTTTAAATCTTCAAATATATATGTGCAAAGTTACAAACCTTAACATGCATTGGTATTCATTTACCAGCCCATTTAAAATCTTAAAAATAAGAAATCACGAATTGGGGGAGGGGGGTGGTTTCGGTTTCCTTAATTTAAGGAGGACGGTTATAAGGAATCCTAATCCAAATTTATGAAATAATCCAATTTTTTAAAATAATAAAGAAAGTCTAAAAAATAGTAAAATAATTTTAGCACAAAATGTTTAATTTAGATTTAAACATTTAGTACTAAAAATTACTTGTGCCCGTATATATTTTTCGATTTGCCCGCTAATATATTTTTCGATTCGCACGATATTTTCATAGCATATCAAATTGAGTCTAGAATGGTGTGTGCTAAGTTTGGTGAAAATCGGTTCAGATTTAAATATTTTTTTTTTTCGATTTAATTTAAATGGTGCACCAAAGTCCTTATATATCTTTCGATTTGCTCGAAATTGTTAAATTTCGTGAAATTCGGTTCAGATTCAGATATAGCACCCATATATATTTTCGGCCGATTTAATGTAACTTGTGCACCTAAGTCCCCATATATCTTTCGATTTGCGCCAAATTTGGCACAGGGTACTGAATAGAGTCTTGAATGACGTGTGCTAAGTTCCGTGAAAATTGGTTCAGATTTAGATAAAGCTCCCATATACATATACATGTATATATTTTCTTCTGATTTAATTTATATGTTGCACCAAAGTCCCTATATATCTTTCAATTTTTACGAAATTTGACACAGCGTTTTGAAATAAGTCTAGAGTAAAAATCGGTTCAGCTCTCATATATATTTTCGTCCTATTTTATGTAAATGGTGCATTAAAGTCCCTAATTATCTTTTGATTTGCACGAAGTTTGTCACAGGGTACTGAATTACTCAATTCAGTACCCTGTGACAAACTTGTGTCGAAAGATACTTAGGGACTTTAATAAAAAGCGGACGACTCGGTAACGATTTAGATAAAGCTCCCATATATATATATATATATATATTTTCGTCCGATTTTAAATAAATGTTGCACCAAAAATAACTATTTATCTTCCGATTTGCACGAAATTGGGCATAGCGCACGGAATTGAATCTGGAGTGATGTGTGATAAGTTTCTTGAAGCTCGTCCGATTTTATGTAAATAGTATACCAAAGTCCCTATATTTCGTTCGATTTTCACGAAATTTTGCATAATGTCCTTAATTAAGTCTAGAATTATGTGTGCTAAGTTTCGTGAAAATTGGTTCAGATTTAGATATAGCTCCCATATATATTTTCGTCAGATTCAATGTCATATATATATATATATATATATATATATTGTCTTCCGATTTTATGTAAATTGTACACTACAGTGAGTAGTTTTTGGGCACAGTGGTGTTGGTCAAAAAAGTGTGTGACCTGTTCCATAGTTAAACTATTAATAGTTCCTACCAACGGAATAGTTCCAATTTCGAGAATGATAATTCATTGCTCAAAGCATTTAAAACGTATTTAAGAATTTCAATAGGTGTTGTTTGCCTTACTGGCTTTTAAATGAATGGGAATACCTACATTATCAAACCTAAAACGGATATTAAAACACCCATCGGTAACCGCAGTATTATGTAGCAAAAAATCAAAATGAACAGCTAAAAAGTTAACCATTGTGCACCAAATGTTTATTTGTAATTTGCATAGAACATTCATTGAATATATAATGAATGAAATGCAATGCAATTCTACACTCGTAGCTTTTATATAGCCCACAAAGAATGAACAAAATTCTCTATAAACACCTCCCTCCCTCATTTGCACGAAATTGGGCATAGCGGACGGAATTGAATCTGGAGTGATGTGTGATAAGTTTCTTGAAGATCGTCCGATTTTATGTAAATAGTCTACCAAAGCCCCTACATTTCGTTCGATTTTCACGAAATTTTGCATAATGTCCTTAATTAAGTCTAGAATTATGTGTGCTAAGTTTCGTAAAAATCGGTTCAGATTTATATAAAATTGCGATATATATATTGTCTTCCGATTTTATGTAAATTGTACACTACAGACCCAAAATTTGTCCTATTGACACACAATCTTTTACAATGTACTGAAGTTAATATAAATTTATTCTCTTGCAAGTTTTGCTGAAATCGCTCGAGATTTACATATAGCTCCCGTATATAGTTTCGTCCGATTTTTGTTAAATGGTGCACCAAACTCCTAATATTTGTCCGATTGATACGCAATTTTCCACAACGTATCAAATTGAGACTATAAAGACGATATTGTGTTCTGTTGAAATTGGTGCATATGCAGACATAGCTCCATAGATATACTTATTATCATTTATCGTGTTTCAAGTTTGCTTTATATCGATTTAAATAAATATGTCACATTGTACGCAAATGACTCTAAAGCTGCCCGAATGAAATACAATTTAGCATAAGTTGCAGAAAGACATGTGTATGAATTGATGTTAGAAGTTTTACTTATAGAAAAAAGATCACATATTTAAGTTCGTGCAATTTCATGATGTCAATGTTACTTCGAAAAAGCGACGTCTGTTAGAATGAGTATGTAGAATATACCCCAATTGGTGAAGGGTATAATGTAGTCGGCCTAGTCCGACTTTACTGCATTCCTTTTTGGTTTTTAATACAGAGCTGTGGGTACTGTTATATGGGGGCTATACTAAAACTTGGTTCAATATTAATAATTTTTACTACAAGGATATTCTATCATATATTGGCGGTAATATTATTCAAACATTCAGAGTAGCCCCTATAGAAGGCGGACATGTGCTATACAATAAGAACCCAAAATACCCAATTACAGCCAATTCTGTTTTAAAACTTGTCCAAAATCCCTAAAATGTCGCATATTGAAATGTACCGTTATATGGGCTCTACACCAGGACGTTGGCCGATAAATCCCACTTTCAATACCAAACATCTTAGGATTAGCAATGTCTGTGCAAATTTTCAGACCTCTATCATATACGTTTCAATCTTCATCGTGATTTTATAAATCGACATAGAATTTTATTCTGATCAAGATTATATTATTTATTGGGTTTTGCAAACGGACTGACGATTTATGCTATTTATGTTCTATCTACAGAATATTTTACCTATGAGCATCTCTTGTATGTAACCAAAGTGTTGGAGGGTGTTGAAGGGTATCATATAGTCGACCCGTCCGACTTTTGAACTTTCCTTAATGGTTTTCTATCTAAACATCGTTACATAAAATTATTCACCTTTATCACACATTGTGCACATTTTATACTAATTATATATGCCACGTTTTTGGCGGCAATATTTTTTTGTTTTTTCTTAAATTATGCACCCACCTATTTTAAAATCATAGCTTAACAGTTGTTACCACGTACAGATTATGTCAATATGCCAAAGTATGCAAATATTCTCGTTGCTGTTGTTACAGTTTACGCCTTTATTTACGTGAATAATATATGCCGAACACACACAGAGGCTTAGAGGCGAACACTGTGAATATTTAAATGAATCGTTCTATGTAGACATCACAATGAATGTTAGCTGTGCATGAGTGCGCTTTTTTATTTTCCGTACATTTATATTTTCATCTGAAAAACCGGGTGTTCTTTTTTAGGTTTTTTATTCCGTGTTGTAACATTCTACATTGTATGTAGACATTTAATTTTATACGGTCCGTGAGTGGTTTTTGAGCACAGTGGTGTTGGTCAAAAAAAAAGTGTTCGACCTGTTCCATAGTTAAACTATTAATAGTTCCTACCAAGGGAATAGTTCCAATTTCGAGGATGATAATTCATTGCTCAAAGCACTTAAAACGTATTTAAGAATTTCAATAGGTGCTGTTTGCCTTACTGGCTTTTAAATGAATGGGAATACCAACATTATCAAACCTAAAACGGATATTAAAATACCTATGTAGCAGAAAATCAAAATGAACTGCTAAAAAGTTAACCATTGTTCGACCAAATGTTTATTTGTAATTTGCATAGAACATTCTTTGAATATATAATGAATGAAATGCAATGCAATTCTATACTCGTCGTTTTTATATAGCCCACAAAGAATGAACAAAATTCTCTTTAACCTCTTCCCTCCCTCCTTCGTTAGATGGCGTTTACCACCCAACAGGATATCCAACAGCGGCGTTGCATTTTGTACTCAACTCTCATGGCTAACATCATACAATGCAAATAATTAATGTAAAATATCACTAATCTCTTATGGATTTAGAATTGAATGCCGGTTAGGGAGGCGGGGGTATTAAAAAGTACTACGTTAGAAGTAAAATGTCACGGGTCACGTTGACTATTACGACGACTACTACTACTACTGTTGGCAGCATAACGCAGTAATAAATGATGTCCTTGCTGTTCGCATGACGTTTGACTATTCAACTGTTTAATTATTGAATATTGAACGCAATGATTTCATTGAAATCGCGGCATACCTGGAATTAATAATGGCATGCCAGGCGGTGTGGGGTTTAGGGAAGAGTATGAATACTTTTCATATCATATTATTGCAGGAAGGATACGTTTTAGTAATATTCTGATATTAAATAAAATTAATTTTATTGAGTGTAATGTGCACCAACGGGTGGCAAGTAAATGCTTATCGGCCTTGAGGACTTTTGGTTGAAACTCGAATGTCATAGTGTCAGATAGTGTTTACTAATTAAAATCACATCATAGAGGAATGGTGCCATTCAAATGCATTTACCTAAAATGATAATGACATTTTATATAAAGATCGCCACGATGGTTTCAGTACACACTCGTTGAGTCCCTAATCAACTATATGTGGTATGTTGACATCTGGAACATAAAATGAAAAATTAAATTCTTGTATTAATTATTAAAAACTGTTTGATCTAACTGTATTCCTTTTTTTCTTTGCAGGTATGTCTCCATAGAGTAATATAGTGAGGGTAAGGTACTTATACGAACATCAACGAAATGAACATATTTATTCGCCTTACCTTAATGCGTATACGTTACGCCACGTCATGAATATGTTATTGATACGCACCAATACAAAACAAACAAAAATTGATAATTTTGGTAGGAATATTTGCTAGTCAATAATAACACAAAAGATTCCATCGAAAAACGTGTCCAATATGCCGATACCGAAATTTGGTTAGTACCGTTATTTCGATCAGTTACAAATGGAAGGACACAATTAATATATACTCCATCTTGGTGGTTATACAAATGTAGTTAAGTTCGGCAAAGTTTGGGCATTCGAAATTTCTTAAACCTGTCAGGACTTGTAAATTGACTGTTAGTAGGTTATTTATCCTTCTGAGAATACCAAATAATACATACTCAGGTTAAAACACTGGTTTAGGAACTGCAACGTATTGAACCAGTAAGGAAAATAGTAAAGTCGAACGGGGCCGATGATACCTTTCACCATTGTGGGTATAGTTAACAAAAGCTCCCTAAGAGACGTCGCATTTTTGAGAGACCATAAACATGCAATTTAATTATCTGAAATATGTGATTTTTATCTTTATCAATCTATAAATATGACAATCGTTTGTTACAATGGGACAACATGATTTAAATCGATTTTAAGCAATTTCAACAAAACTTGACACTTTAGACTACACTAGCTTCAGTACGCTGTTATAAATTTTGTGGCTGTTCAAAATACTTTGAACAGAATCGTTGGAGTGTTTTGATCGTTGGAGTGTTTTGTGGTTTTGCGAATGACGAACAAGATAACTCAAAAACTAATAACCCAATCGATTCCAAATTTTTACAGGTTTCTCTGTGAGTGTATAGCTATCGTATGAACTAGGATAAAACCAATCGGTGAAGATCTTCCTTATTTATTAACTTGGTACCCCATTTTATTAATTTTAGAGCGATGTCAATAATCCTAGTTCATACGAGAGCCAGACATGTACTCTTTCTAACACCGTTGGATTCGGATGTTCCATGCCCGCCATCAAAAATAAGGACTTCTCTTTAATTACAAAAAACAACAACAAGACAACAACAAAAATGTTCTTCTCTTTTAAGTCTTGACATTTATATGAGCAATTTTACAAATCTTAACAATCATTGGTATTGATTTAAAAGCTCATTGAAAATCTTGAAAAATTAAAATCGTGAATCGGGGGGGGGGGGGGGGGGCGTGCCAATCGGCCTACATGTATATGGGAGCTATATCCAAACATGAATCTATTTCAAAAAAACTTGACACATATTATTCTAGACTCAATTGAGTACCCAATGCTAAATTTCGTATAAATCGAAAGAAATGTAAGGCTTTTCGATTTTAACGAAACTTAACACACATCGATCTAGACTAAATTTACATTAGATCGGACGAAAGTATATATGGGAGCTATATCTAAATCTGCACCGATTTTCACGCTACGCCAAATTTCAGTACGATTTTCACGAAATTTTGCACACATATAATTACAGCGAATTTGGTTGAAAAACGCGTTAGTGGGGAAATTTAATACACAAAAAGTAACCAATGTAGCATATTTCAGCGAATTCATTTGAGAAACGCTCTGGAACCCCAGAACACAGAAAATCAGGGGGTTCCCTTGAATGGGAGATATGCCTAAAAGTGGACCGTATAGCTCATCTTTGAACTTGAGCTGCCTGCAGACAAATGACAAGCCCAGGCAAAATTTGGCGATCTATCTAAAATCGTTTAGAGGCTAGAGTGATTATGGTTATATCATAGAAATTTACGCGGATTTAATCATGACCGGAAATGATTATTTCGCAGAGTTACAAACGGGAAAACAAAACTTATATGTCTGCATACTATGGTGGTGGGTCCCCACCTGTCTACCACCCCCCGAAAAGTGTCATGATTTTGAAAATTTGTTAATCCAATACCAAGTTAAAGGTATGTCTGATTCGATCCAAAGTTTGCAAATCGTAATATTTTTGCCAAAACCTAGATTAAGCCCGAAGATGGGATCCATCGTGGACCCTTGGCCCTTCGCTCCACCATGATGCGTATACGTAATATCATTAGCATATTCATTATGTTAATGATACGCTCCACCATCGAAATGTTTTAAAATATAGCACATACTCGTATATTATTAAGATTAAACTATATATGGGATATGAAACATGTCCAAAATCCTCAAAATAACCAATATTTCGAGGTGTTACAAAAGGAATGACTAATATGCACTCCATCTTATGATGGAGGGTACAAAGAGTGCACAAATATTAAGAATTTGTGG